>NC_056746.1:1221502435-1221517435 GCF_019279795.1 Protopterus annectens | reverse complement strand
CAATAGAACCTAGAAATTAGAAATCAATGTTTCTGACCAATGTCATCTATAAGGCCATGGAAAGGATAATTATGGTGTTAATAAATAAAGACATATGTAACCCACAAATTCTTGACCCAAACCAGTTCTGATTTGTCAAGGGGAGATCCTACATACTTAATTTGCTTAACTTATTTGAGAAGGTTACTGAAGCAATGGATGAGTGCAGATCAGTACACACTACATATACAGTTCTTGCAAAGGCATTCAATACCATACCATTCGCAGGAATCCTAGATAAAGTAGAACAGCTAAATGTTAATCCCCAAGTAACCAACTGGACAGTGAAATGGATGACAACTAGAATGCAGGAAATTAGGGTGAACTGCTCTACCACCTTCAAAACAGCCATCACTAGTGGTACATCACAAGATATAGACCTTAGGCCACTCCTCTTTGACATTTACGTCTCGATGGTCAAAGCTACTCTTAAGTGTTTATGACTGACCAAGTTTGCAGATGACTGTAAACTTGGGGTCATCACAAGCTCCTCACTGGAAACCAAGATCCTCCAAAATGGTCTGTCCCAAACCGACAGCTGGTGTCAAAACCATGAACTAATACTAAATGCCAAAAAATATATAATGGTATCCTTTGGCAAGCAAGAAGTCCCTTGTAACTATCACATTGGCAAAATATCCCTGAAATTTGATCAAGTACTTAATGACTTACGGAAGCTCTCAAGACAATGAACTATCCTTAAATCACTGTATACTTAATATTGTTAGAAAACACTTTTTCATTGGACAGCTTATTACTATAGGTATAGCTTACAGGTCTGGGGATGTGATCATTCCACTGTTTTCCATGCTCATCAGGCTAATCTTTGAATATAATCCCCCCTTCAGTATGTAACTGTCCAAACATTTGACTTTATTTGAATGCCCACAATGCTTTTTTACTAAGAAGATCAAGGAACTAAACCATAAAAATTACGTGGACCATCGTAAAACCTTGTCCATCTTTTATGTGTCATACACATTACTGAGAGGTGATTTCTGCCTCACTTACAGAGTTTCAGAAGTCCCTATCCCTTCAGATGTAATGCACAGTTATAAGTCTAATGGGGGCATAAACAGCCACTTAAGAGATCTAAATCTCTTTCACAACATAAACAGAACATGTTGGAGGGATAGATATGCATCACAGACAATGCAACTTATTTGCAATTGTCATCTTCTCCACATAAAGCAAAGTACTTCTCTTAAACTATTCAAATATTATATTGATGAACTGATGAGTAATCAGAAGCTCATCTTTGGTTTATCTCCCCTATCCCTTATGTATAACGTTAACATGTAAATGTTCTGCTCATCTCTGGGTTATTCTTACTTAAAATCTAAGGGGTAAGACTTTATGGGAATATATGGCTATGCTTCTAAAGATCCTGAAGAATCAATAGCCTAGTGAGTACGCCTATTAACCTATGTTGACCTGTGGGATAAACATGTTAGTTAATGTATGTGTATATGGCTGACTGTGGATGTCCAATATGACTTTTTGCAGTCCTAAGCCAATAAGATGTCCACTTGTCTGTTTACTATAATTGTCATCCCTTCCTGCACTAGCATAGTAAATCCCTGCAGTATACTCTTCATCATGCCAACCCCACAAAATGGATTGTTGTGTTTCAGCCAATGTCCACATGCCATAATGTCCTGTACACAAAGGCATAGCTAGGGTGGGGCAAATGAGTCAGCAGCCCTAGAAGCAAGGTGTGGGTAATGTATGTTCTGCCGATGCTGGTTAATTAGAAATGCTGTACCTGCATTTACGTCTGTACCAACTTTTTCAATGCTGATATAGAAATGAATTTATATACTACTTTTGTGGTTAGGACTGATGCATTTAATTGCTTTATTTATGATATTTTTTGATTTATTTATGATATGAGAAATGTGACCTGGCAGGCAGATCAGAAAAGAACAGAACATTTTTATCTTTATTTTTTTTTTAATTTTATATATCTTTAATTATTTATTTATTGCTTCTCAGCTTGAGGTTGAGAGATGTTTGACCTAGCTGGCTCCTGAGTATAAGTACACTAACCAAATATGAAATCTGAGGGGGCACCAAATCAAAGAATGCCACCAGGAGCTAGATGAACCTGTTATGGCTCTGAATGCATAGCATGTAGTGCAGTGCCATCTATGTGCATTGCCAGTGGTGTACTCCCCCCCCATTCTGGGATAACTGTGTCATGCCAGTCATGCCACTGCAATGTGTTCCGATACTCAGATACAACAGTTCTTGTATGTATTTATTGCTGCCATACACCATGTGTATTAAGTACAATTCAGGGTTACAATACCAGAAGTCCTGTTTTTTTTCAGTATGTCTGTTTTTTAAATTTCTAAATCCAGCATCCTTATATAACAAATTCCTGATTCCACAAATGTACATAATAACGTGGCCTCCCTTAAAATGTAATGCCTCTTTTTATAATGTCAATTAAGGTCTCAAAGTGTAGCAGTTATGATAAGGAGACAGGTTATCACAGATGTCTCTCAATTGCTACTGTACCCCACTCTATCAGCATAGACTTGGTATCTTAGTTTCCCTACCCATAGTAGGCCTGGGAAGTATATGATTGTTCATGGAATCCGTGAAGTTCATAATATTTCATATCTGCACTAACCATTTTGTAGTGCCTTGTTTGTGCACTATAATCCATATCACATAATGTCTGCTATTCTGGTTCATCAAGTGTTGCTTCAGGTGCTAGGAACAGCAGAACATCATTGTGGGGCTAGAGTATAAGCAAAATGTTGTTGTTCCTTCTCCACTGGGACTTCTACAAACATTCTGTTATTTTAATATGTTGGTCATTTGTGCAATGTTAATGCCCAGCATGAGATTGTAAGTTTAGTTAGTAATGCCACTAGCATTGCCTATTCTAGTAAACAGTGTAGACATTGCCATAATGACCTGTAGGAGTGACATCACCCTGACCTTCCTAGCCAGTGGGAAAGAAAGTTTAAGGATAGCTGGCCAGAATTTTACTGCAACCATCTTTTTTCTTGACTTTTTCAGGTATAACACCATGCTAGGTTTTTCATAGTTTGTCTTACAATGAAAGATAAGCAGAGAGAGAACATGGAAGGATGCCAAAGAAGACAGGAATGACCTCTCACAGCTTAAGAGTGCTTATGCCATGTATATTCTAGTGTTTTACAGATTTAATATTGTTAACACATTAACATTTTGTTTTCTCCTTCTGCAGAAAAGGAGTAGCAGCCACCTCAGCCTGCATCAGGTAATTCTTCTGGCACTTTGCTTCTAGTAGGTGCTAGGCCTACTTCTCAGCCAGTTTAATTTCCCCAAGTCCTTGGGTTTCTAATACCATGAAGGTAATGGACTCCATTCCTAAGACATGATATGATTAAAGCTCGGGAAATTAGTATTGTTTCAATCTTTGATGTTAGCCAAAAGTGCTCTTTCGGGCACATGCAATGTTCCCAGAAATTACTCTTTGTTCAATTCATATGGAGTTACATGTATTGGTGGCATATCTAAATATGACTATAGACTCTTTTTTATGATGAGACCCATTGGTCCTACTTCTCTACACCTCTTTCTTCCACATTGCTCTTATTTCTGCCTGCACATTCTGATATTTTATTGCTTTGCATCACTCTGTACATGAGACACTGTAATTACTAGGTGTAGCAGTTTCAATGATCAATGCTACTTTGGTCTTTTTTTTGTGGGCTACTATATCTGGTTTGTCGTATTTATTTTTTGAATTGTTGGTAATGGGTGATCCCATGTGATGTACACTTCATCATTCTCTGCAATGTTTTGTGGTTCATCTTTCAATGCTTCTCAGCTGCTTCTGTATTGTAACATTTGCACAATCCCTAATGCAACAATCTTTCCACATAGGTTCATAGGTTCATAGGTTCATAGGTACTAGGCTATCGGCCCAAGGGCCTACGTAAGCCTAGCCAACAAGGTTCCCTGGCTTATGCCAACCAAGAAAGTTATTTTCCTGTGCCACTGTTGAGCAGAGACACAGAAGTGATCCCTGGGGTGTATTTATTATTTCACATCCACTCACCAAGATTTTTCTTGAAGAGTGCTAATGAAGAACTTTGCTTGACATAGATGGGTAGCCTGTTCCAGAGTATGTGAAGTCTCTGGGACAGGAATCTATCCCTCCAGCATGTTCTGTTTATTGTGGTGACAAGGTTTAGGTCTCTAGAGCATGTAGCTCAGAGGGATTGGGATTTCTTTAGGTGTAGCATGTCCAACAGCTCTGGGTTTGACATAGCTTATATGTTAGGCAGAGATCACCTCGGAGTAGGCGATATGCTACGGAGTAAAGCCGGAGTTTTTTGAGGTGGTCAGTGTAGGGTATTTCTTTGAGACTAGTAATCCTCTTTGTGAGGTACATCTGTGGCCTTTCCAGCTGCTGCAAATGTCTTGTGAGGGACATTCCAAAAGGGGCATTGTACATTATTGTGTCTTTCAGTATACAAGCCTCTGCCATGAGTTTGTTACACCCAGAAACAAGGTGTGCAACTGTTTCCAATTCTTTCACCCTTTGGTTTCAACTTAACCATTCCTGTGTCAAATCTTAATCAACATGAGATTTGTTCCAGGAGAGCTCTATACTTGCCACTATATTTATGGCTTTTCCACATTTTATACTTCTCATCTGATCTTTTAATTATTTTTTTTCCTTTTGTTTTTTGGCAGATTCAGTTGCTTTCTGATTTTTGTCTACTTCTGGTTTAAGTTCAGTTCCCGCTTGCCACTTGAATGTTTCTGCTAAACTAAGCAGAGAAGCCATCTTAGAATTCCTCTCCTCATGTTCTAAAACTTTCACTATATTTGGATTTGATTAAACCACAAAAAATAAAAACTAATAAAACAAGAAACGTGGAGTTGAAAGCCTGAAGCACCACAAGCACCAACAATAGTGCAAAGTCGTTTGTTACAAAGGATTTAGCGCTTTCGTCTCGGTACATTGAACTTCTTCAGAATAAAGTGCATTACATAATTACAAATTATGGAGTGTGTATTTAAATTTGTAATTATGTAATGCACTTTATTCTGAAGAAGTCCAATGTACCGAGACGGAAGCGCTAAATCCTTTGTAATAAACAACTTTGTACTATTGTTAGTGCTTATGGTGCTTCAGGCTTTCAGCTCCATGTTTATTGTTACATTTGGATCTGATGAGGTCAGCAAATATGTATGCAATCCCATGACTGCAAATTTATACATATAATCAATTTTGAGGAGGTCCGTTATCTTCTTCGTTGTGGAGAATATATAATCTTGGTCTAAACTGAATTTTATATATCATTTGATGAGTGAAACATTTTTCTGTTTTTTTCTATCCAACTGATCAAATACATTTTGGGGTGAGTCAATCACACCAAAACTGTAAGTTAAAACAGGGAGAGCAAATCAGTTAATAGCTTGGACTTTATTCCTAGATATCAGTGCTGTTTTCCATATGTCTTCTGAAGTATTCCTTACGGAGTTTTATTCACATTTGTTAATGTTCTCTTGCTGATCCATTATCATTTCCCAAATATTTGTACACTCTTCCTGCTCAAGTACCTTCATATCACATTCTTGTCCTAAACAGATATTTTCTTGGTGCTGCAGATTTCCTGCTTTAAACATTGCTTTTGCATATTTATCAAGACAAAGTGTCATTCTTAACATCATCTGGGAAGGTTTTAACCACTTGCAGTTGTGCTTTCAACTTCTCATCTGATGAGCTACATAATTTTAAGTCATGCACAAAAGGTAGATGAAAAATCCTTAAGCAAATATGTTTTCTGGGAGCCAAATTATAACCAAGACCTAATCTGTTAATTAAACAGCTTAACGTGCTAAGGGGAAGGCAAAACAACAGTGGTGGCAAAGAATCATACTGGACTATTCCCCTCTGAACTTTTATCCCTGGAATAATAATTTGCCCTTTGTCGTGGTTTAATTACAAAGTGCTTTGTCACTGTTTAATCATCACTGTAAGCTAAGTGATCAGTGTAGGATGTATCTTGTACATCTGTAAGCATGCCTTTATCCATGAATGTAATACTGCCAAATGCCTTTTTATAATAAATCTATGCTATACTTAGATTCTTCCTCTTTTTGTAATTTCCCATTCTGACTTTGATTAGCAGTAAATGATACTTTGTTCCACATGACTTTCTTTCCTTATCCCTTTGTTCTATTGCCATGATTGAGTTTTCTTCTAAATAGCTATACACTTCTTTTTAAATAATTATTTAAATAATAATACACGCGCGGTGGTGGTGCTGCGGTAGCGTTGTCGCCTCACAGTAAGACGCTGTCCAGTTTGATTCTCAGCTAGAGCATCTTGTGCATGGAGACATGCATGAATGGGCGTACCTTCGTTGAAGGTTGTGCATCAGGCCTGGCAAGCCGGTACGTAAAAATCAACTGCCAATCATTAGCAGACCGGAGTTCCGCTGTGGCGACCCCTAACCGGGAAAAGCCGAAAGACATTTAAATAATAATACATATTTCTTTTTATACATCTTGAAAAAGCTTTGCTATACTCCTGATTATTGACACTGTATAACATTGTACTGCTACTTACTGACTTGTAATAATTATGTAGCATTGCTGTTTAATGCTAATTTATAATGGAAATTGTATAATATGTTGGAGTTTAACTCCCCATGCCTCCGCTGAAAAAGGGCTCTTCAGCACAGTTGGACAGTCCCGGTCAACAAATGTAAAATAAGCAAATAATAATAAATAAACAGTCAGCATTAATTCTAGTATATACTTTGCACATCACTGGAAGGCAAGTTATAGTTCTATAGTTTTTAGGATGACTTACATGTTCACTCAAGCAGAAATATCATTTTTTCTGTTGCTTACAAGGTTGGTGTCCCCTTGAGATGTGATCTTCATGTAAAGATTTTAATACTTTTAGCCAGAAGTTAGGTACTGCATCTGGGCCTGAGGTTTCTAATTAGGAGCTTTTCTTAATTTTGTTTCAATGTCTATGTTAATTCATCCCATTTCATATCCTGCACACTTGAGATTTTTACTGTCTCTTTTACTTCTTTTTTTCTTTTAGCATCTTTGTTATGTTCAGCAGGGTCTTCATAGATATTTCTCCAAAATGCACCCATTTCTTCTTTTTTGGTCATGTTTCTATTCCTATTGCTTTGTTTCCCAATTTTCTATAAAACATTTTTTGGGTCATCAGAGACTTGGTTATTTTTTACTTTTTCTTTATATTTATCTGCATATTTTCTAAGATTTTCTGCCTGTCTTGATATCTTTAGATCATTATTTACAATAGTGTACAATAGATCCTTGTCTTTGTTGATAATGTTCATTGCTTATATCATATCTTTCTATGTATTTTTCTTGATCTGTTCCAGATTCTATACTCTTCTAACAGTGACATGTCTTGTCTTAATTGCTTTATAGTTTTGTCTATTCGACGCCTTCGTAATGGCAATTTTATTTCTTCCCTTCCTTTCCTCTCTTCTTGCTCTATATTTTTTCATAAGACTTTATCTGTTATTGATTTAGCTGCAAGAGGGTACCTTCTTTGCTTTCTGTTTCCTGTGGACATTCTAAAGAAAGTTCCAGACCACTTTCCTGTAACATATTCGATTCAGCTGCATCCAGCGCCATCCATTGCTCTTTCATATGGGAACTCATTGTCCTATCATTCTACAACACTGACTGCATCAGAGTTGCCACTGTTTCCTGCTCCTGCCCTTTCTGTGCAACTCCAAGTGAACTTTTGTACTGGTTTCCTACTGAAGGCTCAAAACCATCTTCATTGTGGCAAGTGATCATATGATTCCTGTTCTACCTGTTCCTCCCAAATTTGGGGACTCACTGTTCCATCATGCTGTGACATTACAACCAAGTTGGATTTTTTACACTAAATTCTTCAGTTTGCAGGCAATCCATAACTTCAGCTTCTATTTCTTTAACTTCTCCATTACTAATCTTCTTTTCCACTTTCCCCTTTGTTTTCTTTTTTTTTTTTGTATTGTCAAATTTTCCATATCAGGCTGACTTTGCCTGTATGTCTCTTCAAATATCTTTAATGTTGCTTTTTTCTATTGATTAATTTTGTTTTCTCTTTTGCATAAATATTGCACCATATTAATCTCTCTGTTTCCCATGCCCATGTTTCTTCTTCAGATGTCTGCAGCTCCATCTGCTTCACCTTAATTTGAGGACTCATTGTTCCATCATGTTGTGACATAACCTGTGTTAGACTTTCTACAATAAATATTTAATTTCGCAGATATTTCATAACTTCAGCTTCAACTTAACTTCTACTTTATTAATCTTCTGTTCTACGTCCTCCCTTTGTGATTTTATTTTTTGTATTGTGAAATATTCCATATCTGTCTGCCACTGCCTTATTTTTCTTTAAATATCTTTGGAGCTGCTTTTTTATATTGTTTAGCTTTGCTTTCTCCTTTGCATAAATATCGCACCATAACAGATCTGTTTTTCTTTCCCGTAGACATATAGTTTTTTAAAGCTATGAAAAATCTTTAGGTTATGTTCTTTAGATTGTTGCACTTCCCTGTTACTTCTTTTTT
This sequence comes from Protopterus annectens, assembly GCF_019279795.1. Lineage (NCBI taxonomy): Eukaryota > Metazoa > Chordata > Ceratodontiformes > Protopteridae > Protopterus > Protopterus annectens. The sequence goes on along the minus strand of NC_056746.1, from coordinate 1,221,508,820 downwards.
CCAAGCAGCCCAAAGTTTTTTTTGTCATTGTAATGCTTCCATTCTTCTGTTGTATTAATGAAAACAAATTTGAATTTGAAACTTTTGACAGTTTTTCTTCTGCAAGTATTTTTCTTTTTTTGTAATTTCTCTCTTAATCTTTTTGAATATCGTCTATCTGGAATTCCTGGTCTTCTTGCATAATAGTAATGATGCAGAATCTCTTCCTTATTCTCAGTAGTCTCCTCTATCATCTTTATGGCTGTTTTCCTGGCTTAAAAAATTGTGTCTGTTTTTTTTTTTTTTTTTTTTTTTTTGTGGACTACTGCTTCCTTCTGGCACAGGGGGGCAATCCTTCCCCTGAACCTAGCCTAACCCCATTGTCTTAAGAATTCTACACCCTCATGTTTCCTGTCCTGATACCAGTGTGCATACCAGGACTGGGAAATTTTTTTATCCTGAGACTTGTGCATCCAACTATCTTTTTTTTATTTGTAACCTATTTCTCCCTGTAATATTTGCTATATGAAATATATAGTTTATATATCAGGTCTATATTATATCCTTGAACGCTTAAAAAAGCGAACGCTGATTGATCGAACTTATTTTCGCGAAACTGCAAAATATCGAAGCAGCAGAAACTCAAATTTTTTCCTAGGGAAAGAATTCTGTTGTCCGTTTCTGTTGCTTCGGTATTTTCAGTGTTATGGTGGAAAGTTACTGGTCGGATTCAGGTAAGTGTGCGATTGTGTGGATGTGAGTGTTAGGGTGATTTAGGTGAGTTAGGGTTAGGGCTCAGGTTAGGTGTGTATGCGATTGAGTGGACATGAGGGTTAGGGCAGATTTAAGTGAGTTAGGGTTAGGGAGCGGGTGAGGTGACTGTGCGATAGTGATGGACCTTAGGGTTAGGGTTTGAGTTAAGGTAAGTGGGTAGTTAGTGGTGTGTGCATAGTTTAGTGTAGGGTTAGGTATCAGACTTTAGGTGTATGTGTGTGGATTTCTGTTTGTTTGGTGTGCTTGTGTTGTGTGTGTTTTGGATCAGCGATTTTTTTCCTGGGAAAAAAATCGCTGATCTGACAGTTCGAGATTGTAAGCTTTCACTTAAATTAGGTCGATCAATCAGCATTCGCTTTTTTAAGCGTTCGATGATATAATATAGACCCTATATATCAGTGTCGCCTTGGTGAGATTTTGTGAAAATGGTCCACCATGTGAAGGTTCTCACCAAGAAATGAGGATGAATTAAGTTACAGTGATACCACTATCCTTTTCTTGCTGATTTTATCATCTCTCCATTTTCATTTTGTTTTTCCACCTTCTGCAGAAGACAAGTAGCAGTCACCTCAACCTACATCAGTTGATTCTTCTGGCACTATAATGCCAGTAGGTGCTTGGCCTTCTCCTCAGCAGGAAGATGCTGTTGAAGGTGACTTTGAGAGATCAGTGGTTGTCTTTCTCTCCATTACATAGGATGGGAGAGGACACTCCTCTTCAGATAGTGGCCTAGAAGGGTCCACTGTTGTTTACCAGTATCAGCTGCATATTCTGGTAATATCTGAGGCTTTTTGACAGCCAGCAGTGGCACAGCCTGAACATTATAGAAGGCACAAAGGTGAATGATATCTGTGTGGGCTGGCTTCTAGGCCCACGTGGCATCTGCCATCTACAGTACCTAGCCCTATTCCCCATCCATCTGTTACCCCATATTATATGTCAGTCTGTATACTGTGTTCATCATCCAGTCATCTCATCACCAAGATTGCACATTCTGTAAGTACGTGTCCATTCATGTTTGCCCCCAACTTTTCTGTCAATACTACCATGTCTGTTTAGCCTGTGTTTTATGTTTTTATGTTTATTTGTGTGCCCTGCACCTTCTTTTCTTCTCTGTCCTTCTCATAACCATTCCTCAATACCTTTCCTACCTACTCTCCTTTACTTACATGAAAAATAGGAAGTTTTCCCACATAAAATTGCTCCACAGGGTTTTTGCTTATAGCTACCCTTGTGTACTTTCTCCTTCTTATTCTTCGCCCATTTATTACTTTCATATCTCTCTCTCTATATCTTCTTTATTTATGTGATCTCAATTGGTGCATTGCTGTGATGGCCCTCCTTGGCCTGTCTGACACTGCATGTGAGCTGTTTCATTGTATTTTGATAGCATGATGCCTCCATTGAGCCTGCCTAGCTCCACTATAATGTGGCACAACTAATTTCTGGTTCTTTTTGTTTTCCCAACCATTGGACAATGCAAGTCATAAGTTATTTCTAAGCACCTACAGACCACAGAACCCTATGGAGTTCACACGTGTAGTACTGTAGAACTCCAAAGTGCTTGTTTTTTAAGGGTTCTCTAAACCACAAATTTAGAAGACATTTAAGAACGACAGCTCAGCGTTGTTTACTTAAATGAAGGCTAATATGCAGACCTAAACAATCAATCAGTTATCCCTTTTCCCTCTGTATAAGAATTATATTGTATCTACCACAAGCATTTTTGAACGCTATCCATTTTTGACCATGCCGTTTCTTCAAGCAGGTTATTCCACCCATACCTCTCAGACACTGCTCATTAAAATCCTAGCAATGTTTTTCCAAAATAATAGCAGAGGGTCAGAAAGAGAATCAGATTTCTAAGTTTCAAAATACAGTGTCCCTGGAATAAGCTGACATTTGCACAGACACAGAAACCTGGTTCAAAGGTGCGGAGAGCACCCCAACCATACCAGGTTACTCATCCTATCATACATTTAGACCCCAAATCATGGGAAGCAGAGCAAAACACCTCTAGGCTGGTCAAACAGTATGATGCACAGGAAACACTCCAGGTGCAGTTAACAAATGACAAGGCCCCTATTCAAATCATAGCTAGCTATAGGCATCCAACTTTGACTCAGAATGTCAACTCCACCTATCTGCACCTCTTTGAATCTGTCAAGATTCAACCCTTTAGCCTGATTCTGGATGACTTTAACTATCCAACCATAGATTGGAAGAAATACTCATGCCAAAATGCAAATTTCCAGAGATTTCTTGATTTTGTCAATGCTAATGCCGTGGACCAGTTCGTAAACACACCCACAAGAGATGAAAATATCTAGGACTTGGTATTAAACAACATGAGTAACTACTTCAGCATTCCTACAGTGTCATCATCCCTGGTAAGATCTGACCACAAAGCAGTCACTTTCGAAGTCACCATCTCCCCCTTCCCCCCAGCTAGGTTAAAACTAAAAAACTTCTCCAAAGCTGATTACAACCTTCTGATGGAAGGTATAAACAGCTTCATAGCCACCTACCCCTCCATAGGAACTGGCACATATGTCCAAACCTACACCAAAGTATTATATGAGAATGTATATAGCTGCATGGATTCAGGAATACCCGACAGGATGAAATCATCCTTCTCAAGGAAGAGTAAACCTGTCTGGTGGACATCTGCAATAAATAAACTCTATAATAAAAAGAAAAAAAATTGCTGTCCAGAACCAAGAAGGGGCAGGTGTCTAATTGGAAGCAAACTTTCCTTAGTCTGAACAAGCAAATAAGAGCACTAGTGAAATCATCCAAAGCAAACTTTGAGTCCAAACTGACCACAGCTACTAAAGGCAGTTATAAGGCCTTCTTCACATATGTCTGCAGTCTCAAGGGAAGCACCCAGATCTGCTCAGAACTGGTGGTCAAGGACATCACATACAAAAATGCTGTAAATATAGCCAACCTGCTGTCAGACAGGTTCAGTGAAAACTTTACCCCTCTGTCCCCTCATCAGTAAAACAGGTCAGTACCTGCCCCCCCACCCCTTATCTCTAGGGAGCAAGTCATCACTGCCCTCTCAAAGGCAAAAAATACAGAATCCATGGGACCTGATAACATCCCAGGCTGCATCCTACATGAACTCAGGCAGGAACTTGCAGCTCCATTAGTCACCCTATTCAACCAAAGCATGAGTACTAGCTTCGTACCAGCAGAGTGAAGGACATCCACTGTCATCCCTTTGCACAAAGGTGGAGCATCCACCAATCCATGAAATTATAGCCCCATCAGCCTTACTAGCCTGATCTGCAAGGCCATGGAGTGGATTATCATGAACCTCATTAACAAGGACATTGGCAATCTCCAGATACTCAGTCTCACACCGTTTGGTTTCATCAAGGCAAGGTCAAGCCTGTTAAATTTGGTTGACTTCTTTGAGACTGTCACAGAGGCCATGGATGAGAGGAAGACAATGCATATCACCTACCTTGATCTGGCCAAAGCTTTCGATACTATTCCCCACTCAGGTATAATAGATAAACTCTCTCAACTAGGCATCAATCCATATGATACCAGATGGATAGCAAACTGGCTCACTGATAGAACCCACCTAGACAAAATAGGGGAAGCCACCTCAAGCAGTAGACCCATAATGAGTGCTGTACCCCAGGGATCAGTCTTGGGGCCGCTGCTGTTTGGGATATACTTTTTCTGAGGTGCAGACCAAAACCAATGGGATGTGGCTGACCAAGTTTGCAGATGACTGCAAGCTGGGTGTTGTCATCAATTCTTCTAGTTATGTGGACATCCTCTAAGAGGGTCCCACCCAAACAAATGACTGGTGCCAGAAACATGGCCTCAAACTGAATGCCAAAAAATACATCATCATCCCCTTTGGGGAGAGTGACATCCCGACAAATTATCACATTGATAAGTAAGTATGCAATCAATAGTGAGGGACTTGGGCACCCAGTTTTATAGCAAGCTGATCTTTGACCACCATATTTCCTCTGTCGTATGGAAACCTTTCTACATGGCCCACCTCATTAGTAAGAGTATCTCATCCAGGGATAAGGTGGTCATAAAATCCTTGTATTCTTCCCTTATAAGACCCATTATTGAGTACTATGCCCCTTTCAGCATGTACCTCACAAAGCACATGGAGCAGCTGGAGAGATCACAGAGGTTCCTCACCAGAAGAATCCAGGGCCTCATACATCTACCCTACACAGATAGGCTAAAGGCCCTGTTCCTCTACTCACTCTCCTACAGACTTCTCAGAGGTGACCTTTGTCTGTCATACAAAGCAATCTCAAACCCCACCCTGATGGGACTGCTACATATCTATAAGTCAAACTCCACTCGAGTAACCCGCATGTGCAGCCTCAACCTGGTCTGTGACATCAGTAGGACTTATTGGTGGGACAGATTTGTGTCCAAGAGACTCCTCCTTTTGTGGAATAGACTCCCTCTCCACGTCAAGCAGAGTAACTCATTAACCCTTTTTAAGTGCAACCTGGATAACTGGATGGGGACCAGAAAATACACCCCTGGGATTCCACCTGTGTCCCTGCTGGACAGTGACATAGGGTGCTGATTTTTTGGAACATGGACTAAATTCTTGGCTAGGCTTCTCAGGACCTCAGGGCCAATAGCCTAATATTTCCTATGATCTTATGATCCTATGTTAGTCGGTAAGGAATGTGGAATCTTTGTACAGGCTTATATCAAAAGTAATAATGTAATAACCTTCATGTCTACATTTATGAAGAAAAGGTAATCTAGGAAGAGAAAGGATAAAATTGTGTACGGAATTATGTTGCTGTGCCTAAATTATATCAGATGAGAAGTAGTATTCCGATCATGCATTGCCCATTCTGTGAAAAAAAAAGAATACTTGCATCACTCGATTAGTTAGGTATTGAGTCATTGCTTCCTAAGAAGTCTCTCCTCTAGTAGACTTGCTTTATATACTCCCTTGCCCACATTTTTGAAGAGTCCTTCATTTTGTCAGAAATATGGTGGCGAGGGGGTGCTAAACAGGTCACCTATTGCTTATAATAGAGTGTAAGTACTTCAGAAATCTTTCATCAGAATAGAGACTTTTTTTTGTGAAACAGAACTCTCAGATCCAGTTTAACAGCTGCAATAACATTTTTCTCATGGTCCTAGTTTTCCACATCCAGATATATAGGAGATATGAGAAAGAAATGACACTTTCCAGAAATTCTGCTATTTTCATATATAAATATTCCAATGCCAGATGCCATTCTGTTCCCAGTTGAACAGGTAGCAGATCTACATATGAATGGAACATGCCCAGTATCACTGTCAACATGTCTTTAAAAGTCACATTTTTTTAAACTGTGTTATACTGTCTAGTATTTCATCCAGGTAGTAACACCTATGAGAGATAATTGCATTGTTCCAGTAATATTAGCATAGTTTGCAACATCTGCTGTGTAGTTCATTTTGTCATTTGTCTTGATGCTACTAAATTACTTTGAGGGATAAAGTACATTTAATTAGGAACTGCTCTTCTATTAATACGAATGAGCTAGCTTTATATGCAAAGCCCAGAACACAATCAAAAAGATTAAAGTATGTAAATTACTGCGGTTTATACTACCAAGGCAACCAAATCATT